>NC_141471.1:9078592-9091092 GCF_009769465.1 Tauraco erythrolophus | reverse complement strand
AAGCCCAGGACATTGATTTCCCCTTTCCCCAGCTCTGCAAAGCCCAGCTCCGCTGCCAGGGACCATCCTGACTTTCTGCAAAGAAAACCGGGACTGCCTTCAGCTGCCCAAACGTGTCTGGGTGCGTTTCTGCCGGAGCCACGGGTGCCACGAAGCATCTCCCGGGCTGCCGCCGTAAAAAACTCTTCCCCCTGCACACTCCGCCATCTCCGGCTGCTGCTCCTGGGCTCGTCCCGGACTGCTCTGGCTCCATCCCCGCGGGAAGCGGCCACAAATCCTGCCCCGAACACTAACTTCCAGCCCCTCGCCCGGGGGCTTCGATTTTGTTTGTTTGTGTGTTTTTAAGGCAAGGCGAATTTGTTTATAAAATTGACTCGTGGCCCTTTGAAACAAATTGTTATTAACCTTCCCCTTCTGAGCGTTCCATAATCACAGATGTTAGTTTGGAGATGATATCCAAACATCCCTGGGGTACTTTTGATAGCTGCATGGGCGGGGATTGAATGCGGAGGTCGGATATTAAATCAGCGGGATACAGAATGACTTTTTTTTTTTTTTCCACAAACCCGAGCTAGCTAAATAGTTTCCCCTCTAACTCTGATACGCGTTGCACAATAAATGGCGCGGGCATTTGCATATATAGTGCCTGGGTATGGGTCTGGATATCGCATGTGCGATATACTGCGTTGAGAGAGAGCGGAGGGAGGAACACCTTCACTAACCTTAGTGCTCAGATGCTTATTAAACAGAGTTACGGGAAAAAATACACTTAATTAATTACACGGAGATGTTGGTTGGCGCCGGGGAAGTGCAGTTATATTTTTGCTCGGCCTTGAAACACTTCCCTGGGTTGGGGTTTCTTGGGGTTTGTTTTTTGTTGTGTTTTTGTTGTGATTTTTTTTTTTTTTTTTAAGGGTCTCTGCCGCTTTGGCTGGAGGGGAAGGAGCCTGCCCGCCTGGCATAGAGCTGCCTGCCAGGACAAAAATGCTGCCAGGCTGTGAGTGACTCCAGGGCCGGCCCTGCCGCTGCCCCTGCCTGCTCCTGCCCCCGCCCCGACGCAGCCTGGTTTTGGTTTGGTTGGTTTGTTTGTTTGTTTTGTTTTTATTTTTTTTTGGGGGGGGCTATGTCTTGGCTTCGGGACTTGTGTGATTTGGGGCTGTAGTTTTGCCCTTTCAAAAAAAAAAAAAAAAATCTCCTTCAACGAAGCAGCGCTGCTTTGCTAAATTTGCAAGAGGCGCTTGGGCGGCAGCTCTTTCTGTTAAATTAATTTTAGGTTTTAAACTAACGAGGGCTAATTTGGTTGTGCTGTCCTTCCCCCAGCCAGCGGGGAGCCGCTGCCCGGGCGTGGGAGCGCAGGCGGGGCGGCTGACGGGAACCGGCCGCAGCTCAAAAGATGGTCAAAGGAGCAGCGGAGCCAGAGTCCCCGAACCTGTGCCTCTTCCGGAAAGCTTTCCCCCCAAAAATACCGGAGGCAAGTGAGGAGTGCAGCCCATGTGAGCCACTTGCTGCTCCCAGCTGAAGGCACCGATCACCAATCGCGAGTATTTTGTGTTCTGGTCTGGATAAAAGCCAGGCAGCAGCAAGGCATTTTCTGTCCTTGTTCCAGAGACTGAACTAACTTAGAGAAGTTTCCATACTATTTAAAAAAAAAAAAAAAACTAAACTAAAACTAAATATATATTCCTGCTTGTGTCACATATCTGTTTTCTGTTCCCAGCGCTTCTTGCAGGCTGGGAGAGGACAGGTGGAAACTTTGTCCCACTGCACACTTAGGAGAGGGGCCAAAATTTCCCTTGGTGCAAGCTTAGTGACTTCTTAAAAAAAAAAAATCTTCGTGGGATTTACCCGCCAGCGTGGTACCGTTTTGTCCCATCGGACAACCGGAGTTATTTTTCAATCCAGATTTTAAACCCTTTAGTGCCCACCGCCACAGAATTTCTCCCTCGGGATTATAAATCACCTACTTGTAGAAGTGAAGGTGACCAAAAAAAAAAAACCCCAAAAACCCAAAAGACCAAAACAAACCAACTCCTCAAAGACAGGTAAACCAAAAAGACCGGAAAAACAAAGCAGGGTTTGGGAAACGAGCCCGGTGGGCTCCCCCACCGCTCCCCGCCCCGGCCGCGGTGCTCAGCCCCGGCCCCAGCTCCTCCGAGCAGGTGAACCCCTCGGTGCTCCATCCCAGCGGCATCTCCGCTCCTGGAGAATTTTATCTCCTGCAGAATATATCCTAAGGCAGTAGCTTTAATAAATAAATAAATAAATAAACAAATAAATAAATAAAAAGTAAAATTTGAACACCCCTCTTCGGTTTATCTGCAGCAGGAGCCGGCCCTGCCCTGGCCCTTGCTCCCTCTCCTCCTGCCTGCAGAAAATGGGCTCAAGTATTTTGGAGCTCTTGTGCCCTTTGTTGCAACGAGGCGGGTGAGCGTTTTATTTCTGTCCAGCCTGTCCTAAAATCGTGGCACTGTCATCTCCCGAGGCTGCCAAATACTTTCTGGGGTGCTCGGGTTCGTAGCGTGGCCCCGCCGATATTCCCAGCGCCACTTTTCCCCGGCTCCAGCTTTACGGGTTTCTCTTAGCAGAGGTTTTTCCAAAAGCAGCCTGCCAGAGCATCACACCGCCGGGTGTTTAAAGTCTTGAAAAGGTGAAACCTGTTGACAGTACGTGAGATTAAAGAGATTTTTTTTCTTTTCCGTTTTCAGATCCTTTTTAACGCGACGGGTGCCGTAGGGCCGGGCGGGAGGTTGCCCTCTCCTCTCTCCTCCGTCTACAAATGAATCCTCCCGAAGTTTCTTCTTTAAGTCAAAAGGCTGATGAAACGCCTGGCTGCAAAACCACCTCTCTCATAAACCGCCACGGAATTCAGCCCCCTCCTTGTAAACAATTGAAACTACGAAATGCTCCTACCTCGATCTCCAATGCTTAGAAGTACAATTTAAAGACCATATAAACATATCGCGATAGATATAGTCCCGAATAGCACCACTCCATTGCAACATTTGAGGGACACGGGTTTGTATTTCGTAATAACATGGGTTCGATTGGGTTTGTTGGTTTGTTGATTTTTTTTTTTATTATTTAATGCAGTCCTCGAGAATTGAAACACATAAAACGCAGAGAGAATGTTCACAAGGTTGAGAGCACAGTTGTAAATGGAAACATTCATATTTCATCCGATTATAAATATTTGATACTGCGATTGTAAAATGCACGTTTCATAAACTGGAGAGAAGTTTAAAAAAAAAAATTAAAAAAAATCCTTCGCTTTCTTGCTAAAAGGCAATGTCATTTAATCCCGGCTCCTAAGCAGCTGATGATTATTCACAGAATTTAAAATTACAGGTTTTATTTTAGAGCTGGATTCTTTCCTGTTTTGTTGAAGTTGATGCCACTATGTACAAAGTGTGTCTATTCTAGCTGCAAAATAAAGAGGTTTTAAGGCAAAGCGAGAAGTTTCCCTCCCACCCCACAATCAGCGTCGCAGAAGAGCTCGTTCCTGAACAGCCACCCACGCACACCCAGACCCACTCGGGACACAGCCCCCACCCCCACTCCCGGTAGGGAGCGGGACACTCCACTCCGGGACAAACGGCTTAAACGCAGCAAAACGCCTCGAAACCCTGAAAAACTCCACTTTTCAAGGAGATATCTGCGTGGAGAGGAGGGAGAGGGTGTTTCACACCCCCCTCCCCACGGTGCTACGAAGCGTCGCGCCAGTGAGGACCGCACCGTGGGATGAGGATGAGAATGGAGAGGAAGAAACAACTAAAAATGTTACGTTTTCTGGGGGGAGAGGCGGGAGTAAAACGCTCTCAAATGCTTCAGAGCGGTGATGCCGGGGTGGAACCGGACCCCAACCCGTGGCCACGCGCTGCGGAGGAGGGAGCGGGGCCGGTACCGGCCCGTTGCTGCCCTCCCGGCGCCGTTCTCTCCGCTCCGCGGGGGGCAGCCACGGACTGGAACCGCATCCCGGAGCTGCCCCCGCTTTCCGGAGAGGGGTGTCCCAAAGTTTTCCCAACAAATTGTGCAGGGGGGGAGGGGAGGGATGCTAACCCCATCCCTGCATCCCGCATCCACGCCTGCATCCCGCATCCACGCACACCCGTGGGCCTCGCTGGGGGTGATGAGGAATTAGGTGCTCAGAAAAAAGCCTCTGGTCTTGTTTCAAAACGGTGCTTTGAGTTTTCCTTCCCTATCGTTCCTTATATATATATAATTTTTTTTTCTTTTTAAATTAAATTCTCCACGTCTATCCCCAAAGCCAGCCTCAGACGCACACATCCTCCCCCTCAAAAAAAAAAAAAAAAAAAAAAAAGAAAAAAGAAAAAAATAAAAAAGAAAAAAAAGAAAGAAAAGCAAAAGGGGAGGGTTGGGGAGAGAAAAAAAAAAGGTAAAACTCATAGAACAAATAGGAGAACTATTTATTCGGTTCACAGTCGTGTGAAATGCAGCAATAAAAATCTTTGGACTTCAGCAAAAGTTGTTTTTAATTCTTTTTTTTCTTTTTTTTTTTTTTTTGAATTTCAAAAAACAGCGTCCAATGTCCATTAAAACAGCGCTTAAGTCTATAAAAATGTAACTTAAGCATTTAAAAAAATCATAAAGATAGCGTCTAACATCTCCATACAACTGAAAAAAAAAAAACAAAAAACCAAAGAAACCAAACAAAACAAAAACCCCAACCAGCCCAAACCCCTGAAACCAAAACCAAACAAAAAAAAATATTTTATAATCAGATATTTCGGATTTTTACACCATCTTACCTGTAAATTATATATACATAGAATATTGCAGAATTATATCTAATACACAATATTTCCACTATTAATGCTGGTATAATCTTTATACACTGGCCCTTACGTTTCTTTTTATTTTTTTTAATTAAATTATTGCATTGTATAAACTTTGACTGCAAACGGCCCCCCCTCCCCATGTCCCCCTTTCCCTCCCTCGCCCCCCCCCCCCCACCCCGCCTTGGCTATTCACTGTCCGACTTGCCGTCTTTCGCCGTGGTGGAGTGGTTGTAGAGCCCCTGGGCCATGAGGTGCACTGCCAGGGAGTTCTTGCTGCCCGTCGCCTTCTTGATCTTGGCTCGTTTGTTCTGGAACCAGATTTTAATCTGGGACTCGTTAAGCCCGAGCTCTTGGGCCAGGCTCTGCCGCCGCTGCTCCGTCAGGTACCGGTTCGTCTGGAACTCGGCCTTGAGTCTCTGCAGCTGCTCGGCGGTGAAGGCGGTGCGCGGCCGCTTGTCCTCCTTGTTGGGGTTCTTCTTCTTTGGTTTGCGGGAGCGGGGACCTACGGCCGGGAGAGAGGAGAGGCACCGACACCGCCACGCTCCGCGCCGGGCGCGGTCCCGCCTGGGGGGCACCCACGCTCCAGCCCGCGTCCCGCGCTCCCACCCGCCCTCCCCAACACACACACCAGCATCCTAAGGAAAATAAACCCCGCTTTGTGCCTCCGCTGCCAGGGGATGCTCGGGAGCCGCAGCACCCCCCCGGCGCCCCTGCAGCCCCCGCCCGCGCCGCTCCCTCTCCGTCCCCTCTCGCCCCATCCAGAAACACATTTGCCACCCCTTTTCATCCCGGGGGTGCCCGGCAAGTCAAGCCTGCACCAGAGGCAGCGGCACCGAGCTAAATTTTATTCCCTGAGCAGAATATTTTTAAGGAAACCTTTTCCCCCCCCCCCCCCCTTTTTTTTTTTCTAAGGAAACCTCTGTACTTTTTTCTCCTTTTTTTTTTTTTTTTATTTTTTGGTCGGTGACGATTAAAAAAATAAATAAATAAAGGAAATCAGCTGCCTGTTTACATTGCGAGGAGAAATCCGCCGCTTTGCTGCAGTGCCCATATGGCGCTGCACGGCCCGATCCGAATCGCCGGGATTATTCTCGGGAATATTATTCTCGGCAGCACAAGGAGCCTTTTCTGCCCGGGCCGAGCCATTGTGAGGATATATGTTAATTAAATATTAACAAAGGAGAGCGTTGGAGAACAATGGAGTAAATTCCAATTCAACCCTGAATATTACCTCTGAGTAAGAGTTTGTTTTCAGACATTGCCAACTAATTTTCAACTCGTCCTACAATCCCTCCTTCAGCTGCCGGCTCTCCGGGTGAAAACCCTAACTCACTGCTTTTGTAAGAGAAAGACCCATATTTTTTTTTTTTTTTTCCCTGGGAGCAGATTTCCTGCGTGGTGCTTCCCATGCCTTCCTCCAATGGTTTCTACTTCTTTTTACCGAGGGTTTTACCAATCAGTCGGGGCCAACCCTGCTCTCCCCGCGGTAGCAGAAGGACATTTTATCCCCTGGCTTTTTATTTTTAATTTTTTTTTTAGTGTTTTTTTATCGCTAATTTCAGGAGATTCTGCCCAAGCCCTTGCCAAGAAACGGACCCTGCCAAAGAAGTTCCCCGGCTCTCGGAAACGTCCCCCGGCCCCTCCAGAGCTGACCTGCAGCACATGGGGAGAAATTAAAAGAAAGAAACGAAACTGCGAGCGCTCAGAGGCCTCTTTTAGAGAAATAAACGATCGCAGATTGGTTTTGACTCACAAAAAAAGAATAATCAAAGCAAGGCGAGGCCTGTGGAAATCCACCCTCCCCTCCCCAAAACACAGCGCGGGGGTATTTTCCTGGCAGGGAGAAGGGCAGCTCGCCGAGAGGATGAACAGGGAGCCCAAAGCCAGGGTTTTTTCCTCCCTCTTTGATAAAACCCGGCAGTTGGTGGGAAATGCCCCGAGCCTGAGCAGCCCCGGCTCCTCCTCGGCGGCCGGGCGGGAGAGACCCCTTCGTCCCTCCTGCTCCGCGCATCCCCGGCCACCCCTCCATCTCCCCACATTTTGGGGCGATTTTAAGCTACATCCACCCCCACCTCCCTTCAAAAAAAAAAACAACAAAAAAAAAAAGCAGAAGAAGGAGCGGGAAGAGGGAGCGGGGTGTTTTTTCCCTGCCGCCCGCCCGGCCCCGCGGGCGGGCGGAGGCGAGCCGGGGAGCGCGGGGAGGGGGATGCGGCGGCGGGGAGCGGGGCGGCCCGGCGGGGCTGCTCTTACCTGAGGAGGGCCGGTCCGAGTACCGCGTGCAGTAAACCCAGGCGGGCCAGAGCATGGGCTGGTTCCCGGCGTTGGAGCTGGCCTGGGAGCTATCCGAGTCCGAGCTCACCGACAGGTCGCCGCCGCTCAGCCCCCGCGCTTTCAGGGCCGCCTCCAGCGCCGCGGGGTCTCCCCCCTTCTTGGCGGCGCCGTGCAGGGCCAGCCCGGCGGGGCCGCCCTCCCCCCGGCCCGGCGAGCCCGCCCCGCCGCCGGGGAGCGGAGCCCCGGGGGCCGGCGCCGCGGCGGGGCTGCGGCGGCTCTCCGCGCCGGGCCGCCGGGGCTCTCCGCCGGGGCCGCCCGCCTCCTTCCTCCGCCCGAACTCGGGCCGCAGGATGTTGTCGATGAAGAAGTTGGTGATGCGGTGCGGGTGCGGGTGGGGGTGCGGGGGGTCACCGGGGGGAAGCAGCAGCCCCCCGCCGCCCGCCGCCGCCCCCGCCGCCGCCGGGCTCCGCGTCGCCGCCGGACTCCTGCGGCTCGGCCGCCTCCTCCCGGGGGCTCCGGCCGCCCTCCTCCATGCTGTGCGGCCGGCCCCGCCGACGGCTCCGCTGCCCGCCCCGCCGCCGGCCGGGCGGCTGCCTAGCGCTTTTTGTTGTTGCTGTTGCAGCCGGTTGTTCTTTATTTTAATTTTTTAATATATATATTTTTATATATATATATATATACAAGCACGCACAGGTGTCTCTATCTGCTTTCGCTTCTCCTGGCCGCGCCCGGCATTCAAAATCCAGAGTTTGCCAGAAAAAAAAAAAAAAAAATTATCGATAGCAATTGAAAAGAAAAAAATAAAGGAACAAAACCAGGGCGACCCCCGAAGCCTGCAGCCGAGCCTCCACGAGTTCCAACTTCGCCAAAAATAAAAACACACTGGCTCCGGTCCTCCCGCCGCCGCTCGCCGCCTCCTGCCGCCGCTCAGCCGCTCGGTCCCGCGGCGCGCTGCCGCCTTCTCCCCCGGTCACCGCCGCCTCCGCCGAGCCTCATCCGCCGCCCCCGCGGAGCAAAAATAATTTATTATTATTGATAAAAATAATAATTGAAGGGTGGAGATGGGGGGTGGAGGGGTGGGATAAAGGGGAAAAAAAAAAAAAAAAAAAAAGCCGGTGCCGGGGCGGGGGGTGGAGGCGGGCTCTCAGCAGCCGGTGTCCCGCGGAGGGCAGGGCGGTGAGGGGGGCCCAGCGGGGCTCCGGCCGGTAGCGCCTCGCCCCGCGCCGCCCCGCACCTCCCCGCGCCCGCACATGCGGGGGCCGCCGCGGGTGGGGGGGCGTCCCGCCCTGCCGCCCGCCCTGCGCCGCGCTGCGCTGCGCTGCGCTACGCCCCGGCGGGCCGCCGCCGCCGCCGCCACCACCACCACCGAAGCACCGAACCCGGGACACTTCCACTCCGGATTGTTGTCCTTTAGGTTTTAACGGGGCCCCCGCCGGTGACGTCGCCGGCCCGGGCACTTCGACACGTGCCTCGGGCCAATGATAAAGCGGGCATGCGCACACGTGGTGCGGGAAGCTCCGGTAAGTGACAGCACCCACGCCCCTCCCCCCTCCAGCCGGGCCCGGCCGCCGCCGGGATGCGCAGGGGGGAGTGGAAAAGGTGGGGGGGGATATAAGGGGGGGGCGGCGGGACGCGCCTCGGGCGCGCCCCGCCGCCCCCCCCCTTATATTCCCCCCCCCTCCCCGCGCTGCGTTATTGGGGTTTTTAATTACCCCGCTGTTTACCGGGGGGGGGGGGGGAGCATCCCATAATTCCTTGCAGAAACGCATAAATAATATTAAGAGAGCGGCGGTGATACAAAGGGGGTCCGATGGGATGGGGGCGGTGGAATGAGGCCCGGTCCGGTGCCTGCGGGCTGCCCGGGGCAGGGGGGGTGGGGGGGTGCGGGGGGTCCCCTCCCCGCGGAGAGGTTCGACATCGGCGGCGGCCGTAATTGACTCGTCCTTCCCGCAGTCGGACAGGGGCCTTTGATCTCCCCTGCCTGCACCCGAAACAGCAGCTCCTAGCTTCGCCCCCGCCCAAAACGCCTGCCTGTCACCCTCCAGACCCCCCCAAAATCCCCGCTTCTTTGCGACGGGAAAACTGCGGCTGCCCTTTTGCCTTTTGTTTTTAGGGTGAAATCCTCCGGAACAAAATTAAGGTGGTCGAGAGGATGAGCCGGTTGGGGGGCGCGGATCCTCCCGCGGGGCGCGTAGAAAGGGAGCGAGGAGGCGGGGGGGGGGGGCTTCTTCCCTCACCGCCAGCCCGTTATCCCTCCCCGGGGCCCTCCGGCTGTCACCGCCCCGACGGGGCGCACGACGAGGGGCTACGCGGCCTCGCGGAGGGCCGAGCAGGGCCGGGCCGTGGGCGGCTGGGCTCCGGTGGCCACGGAGCTCAGACCCTCGGCTTTCTCCGCTAAGTGACATTTTTCTGTAATCTGCAGGTGACACGGACCGCTCCCCGCCTTGAGGGGAAAGGGACAGCGAGCCCTTCCTTGCCTCTTCTCTTCCCTTTTATTTTCCTTGTTCTTTTCCTTTCACCTTTCATTTTGATTTTATCTTAAATGTATTTCCCTCTTTCCTTTGCATTTCGCAGCGGGTCGAGTCCATCAGCGAGACCGGCGCTCACTGATTCAAAGTTGGTTTTGCTCAAACAAGCACCTAGAGGTTAATTTCTTCCAGCGCCCCATGAAAAGCGATTAGCCTGTCTCCCAAGAAGTATTTTCTAATTACTTGGAAGCTCTCGCTTTGCTGCTACCCCATAATTAAACGTGTTCAAGGTGCTGCACTTCAAATATTTCGCTCCCGGGCGGACCCGAGTTACCGATAAAAACTTCAAACCTGCTGGAACCCCGCGGTACCTGCCCGCTCTCCCGGGCAGGAGCTCGCCGCCCGCACCGCTGTACCGTTTCCATTCGTTATCCCCTTCCTTCGCGGGGATATGTATATCCCTGCGCAGGACAGGGAGGAGAATTCCTGACATAAACTCCGAAGCAGGAGGTAAACAAAGCTGTACAAAACAATTACTGCGTCTGCCTGTCCTCTGACAATAATCCGGCACCTCAGGTATGCAGAGGCAGCGGGGGGGTGGCGGGCGGTGGCAGGGTGATCTGATCCCTAACCGAGGAAATCGGAATGGTCTTTTTTTTTTCCTTTCTTTTATTTCTTTTTTTTTTTAATTTCTTTCCCCCCCCCCCCCCAGGTTATTTTTATCGGGGAGTTCAATCTCTGTCGAAACATTCCCCAGCAGCGCGTTTTCTCGCCGGTCTGCGGGCGCCCGGCCAGCGGCATCTCGGCGTGCGGGGGCTTTTCCTCGGGAAACCACTGCGGGTCACCCGGAGAGGTGCCTTGAAAATGGGGGTTTGGCTTCGTTTGCTTCTTTGCTTCAGGCTCTTCTCGCAGCCCTGGTGCTCGCTAAAAGTCACCTCCCCGCACACCAGCCAGTTTTCTTTTCCCTGCGCTCCCCGCGCAATTCCAACGAGGCTCATTCCGCGCTGGCACTCGTTAAATATATAAATATTTTCCCTCCCTCAAACAGGCAAGTGTGTGGACGCAGCCCCAAGCATCCTCTTCGCACCGTCCTCTTTCCTCGACGCTTTTGGCAAGGAGAAGTTTAAAAGCGGGATGACAACCCGGGAGAGTGGTGCTGGGGCGGGAGCGAGCGGCCGGCCGACCCCCGCCCGCCTGCGGGCAGAGGGCGACTCCGGGGCCGGGCTCCGGGCAGGCTCCGGGGCCGTTCGTGCCGGTCCTCCCAGCAAACCCTCCCTCCAGCTTTTGCCCACGCTCGGAAAAGAAAACAAAAACAAAACCAAAAAACAACAAACAACCAAACCCCGAGGTACTGGGAAGCCGAAATGCCCAGAGCGGAGGTGGAAGCCCGGGGAGGGTCTGCACTCCCCACCTCCCCCGTCCTTCCAGCGCGGGAATGACTGCTTGCAAAACATTGACACGCATCAAATTTCGCCGGGTTTTCGGCCATTCCCCTCATTTTCAGGCAGTCTCCTGCCCGTGCCGCCGGAAGACACTGCCTGGGCACACCGCCGCGTACCCCGCAGCCGCCCCCGGTTCCCTTCCGCTCACCCCCGGCATCCACGTTATTTCCAAGCGTTGCCTTTTGAGACAGCCTTGCCAGCGCTTTGGAGCCGGTGGCTGAGGGCGGAGGACAGGGGAGAGGTCGCTGCTGCCGCCGAGATCGGCCGTGCAGCGGGCGCTGTGCCAGGCACTGCCCGGCCGGGTGTGGGCTCAGCCTTCCCTGGAGGTCCCGCATCAATTCGGTAAGGGGAAAACCAGCAGCGACCCCCGCCGAGCCCCAGGCAAGCTTTCCCCGGAGCCGGCCGGTGAGCTCGGCCATCACGGCTGTTATTTCCCTCAGTGCCGCCGGGTTTTCATCGCACCGCCGACAGCCAAAAAAAAAAAAACAACAACCCAAACCCCAAACCTTTAAACTCTCAGATTTTCCCAAATCCGCCCCAGTGAGAGGCTGGACCAAGGGCACTTGGCGGCCGCCCTGCTCCCCGCCCGGCAGCCCGGCCACTTCACGCGGGGAAGACTTTCCCGTCAACGAGAATAAAAGGACAGGTTGGAAAACGCGGGTTCCACTTTCGTGCAGGACCGTGAAAATTTTAAGACCGGCTTGAGGTGAGGGCAGAGCCCGCCGCTGCCGCCCGGCCCGGCAACGGACGGGGCTCCCTGCAGAGCAGCCGCGGGCACCAGCGCGGAGGATGCTCGGGAGTGAACGGATGAGGTTGAATGTCAGAGCCCTGGCTCGGGAAGCAGCTTACGGTCACGGCTGCACCGAGCGGCCGGGGGTGAACTCACCCCCCCTCCTCCCACGGGAGGGAGGGTGCGCGGGTGCGGTGAGAGAGCCGGCCCCTGCCTCGCCCGGCCCCTGCCCTGCCTCTGCCCTCCCCCTGCCCCTGGCCCTGTCCTCCCGCTGCCCCTGTCCTGCCCCTGCCCCAACCCCTGGCCCTGTCGCCATCCCTGCCTCTGCCCCCCGCACATCTCCCCCTCTCGCTCGGCGGCTGGGGCGGCGTGTAATCCTCACGGCCCCAATCGAAAACGAACAAGTAATAATCATAGTAAAAGACTTTCGCCAAAATTCTATGGAGAATCATAAGGTAAACGACAGCCCAAAGTCCGATTATGCGATGTTGGTTGGCGAAAGAGGAAGGAGAAGAGAAGAGAAGAGAAGAGAAGAGAAGAGAAGAGAAGAGAAGAGAAGAGAAGAGAAGAGAAGAGAAGAGAAGAGAAGAGAAGAGAAGAGAAGAGAAGAGAAGAGAAGAGAAGAGAAGAGAAGAGAAGAGAAGAGAAGAGAAGAGAAGAGAAGAGAAGAGAGAGAAGAGAAGAGAAGAGAAGAGAAGAGAAAGAGAAGAGAGAGAGAAGAGAAGAGAAGAAAGAGAAGAAGAGAGAAAGAGATAAGGGGTTGAAAGGAAAGGGCAGAAAGGAAGGGCAGAAA